>NC_135890.1:97531330-97537058 GCF_964194155.1 Cetorhinus maximus
CATACTTATAAAAGCTTGTACTGCTTATTTTTATATTATCAGCTAGTCTTTATTGGAAATCTATATAATCTTCCTTTTCACCCCTTCACTACAGCTTCTATGTTTCTTGAATGTGTTTCATGGTGCTAGCCCTAGCTTTATCATATGTTTCTATTTTTAGTTTTGGTCTCTACTTAACCGCAAAGGTCGCTGCTTAGAAGGACCCGCTTTTTGCCTTGTAGGGGTATGTCTTTTTTATAGCCTATTCATCTGATAGCAGAAGTTTCTTCCATTGCTAATCTGTCAGTCTGTTTTCCAGTTAAATTGGGCCAGGTGTCGTCTTATCTCAAGAACTGTCCTTTTGAAGCTCAACATCCTCATTTTTGATTCATTATTTTTTCCATGTGGTGCTCACCTCACTCCTAGTCTCATATTAGTTATTTGTCACACTTTATTTCCTAGAAGCAGTGCTTTATTTGTTGCACTAGAAACATAAATTGATGAGGCTGTCTTGAATTCATTCTAAACTAAAAGGTTCTCCATTTCCACATACTTTATGCCAGGCTATTTTGAGAAAACCAAAATCACTCAATATTATTTGTACATCTCTTTGAACTGTCCACAAATCTCCACATCTATTTTATCTTCACAGTTTTGTAGTCAATGAGAATTATACATTTTACCATCTCATTCTTTAACTCTATTTAATTCATTTAGTGTGGAGTGAGCTTTTAAGCTGAGTGCTTTGTTGGAAAATAAGGGAAGACAGCCTATAATTTGTGTTAGTACAAGTGCTGTGGTTTTGCAAATGCTGACACATAATGGAAACTGCACTGTACAGTATTAGCCATGTAACACAAGGAGGAACAGTGTAAACCAAAGGATGATTGGTCAGTTGTTTCACTGTGGAGTCAGTGCTTGGAACTAATATATAATTGACAGATCATTGGAGCGTAAAGAATATTTACATGTGACAAATGCTTGGCATAACAATGATTGGAGAGGCATCTGAAATGAAGAAGCAATGAGATATAGAGCAATACAATCTAAAAAAAAATGGAAGCCACCATCTTAAGTTCTAAATTGTCATAGCAAGTTAAAGAAAATCAATGGATAAAATAAATGATTTAAACAAGCAAGAAAAGCATTTGCAAATCCAGAGCACTGACTGAAGCATAGGTTGTAAGGTTGCAAGTGTGAGAACTCATTTTGTACCAGCATTTCACATTAGAAGTCCATCTTTGGTCTTAGCTCACCCAGAGGTATTCACATGCCTGGTTAACTTAAAAAGCTGAAAGAAAGACAATACTAGATTTACTTCATATCATTGGTATCAGATGAGTTCCTGGGAATCAGCAGAAGGTTTTCCTAATCCGACCCTATATCATATCCATATTAAAGACTGCTTTCTTCCACATCTGTAACATCATCTTCTGACTGAAATCTTCACCTGTGCCTCTGTCACCTCCAGACTCAAATATTCCAATGGTTTTTTGGCTCCCCTTCCACCCTCCACTCCTGTAAGCTTCAGATCATGCAAAACTCTGAAGGCTGCATCTCTTCCTATACCTTTGTCCCTGCGATTCTGCATTGGTACCCAGTCTCCTAAAGCCTAAAATTCAAAATTCCCATGTTCAAATCCCTTCATGGCCTCACCCTTCCTTTTCTATAACCTGCTTAAATATCACAAACTCCCCATCTCAGATCCCAAATATTTTGATCCTCTGACTCCAGCATTTTGCATATCTCTCCATCACTTCACCCCACTATTAGCAGCTGATGTACCAGGCATTTGAATACCATTCCTAAATCGTGCTGCCACTCCACCTCTCTTACCTGCTTCAACCAAGCTTTGATCGTGTAAATGTAAGTTGTTGCTGTTGAAAATTGATATAATATAAATGCATTTCACCATACCTGGGGTGCTAATTTCTCTTTGTCCACTTCGATGACTGCTAAATCCATTAGCAATTCACACAGCACGAACAATGCATCCAGAATGACTAAACACACAACGGCAATCTGTTTTGAATAATGTAATCAAAAGTAAGCACACTGTAGCAGCAGGTACAGCAAACATAACCACAGCACAGTATTCGTACTAATCCCATTCAGAGCAGGTTCTTAACATATTTGCTACAATTAAAAGTAACAGATTGTCTCGTCACTTCTTTCCGTGCCTGGAAACAGTTGTCCCATTTGCAAACAGTCAACCTTTTGGCTCAATTATGCAATATACACCAAAGATAGGGGCAACAGAATGTGGTTTCACCCATTTAAAGAATCTCTATGACAAATTAAAGGACTTAAAACGCGAATTTCATTACCATTCTCATTTTATTTCACCGATTAAGTCATTTAATAATTAGCATACTATTGCTGGCAGCTGACTTTAACAATTAAAATAAAGGCTGGACTTATAGTTGGCTGTAAGATATCATCAGAATTTCAAAATCTTCCTTTGCAGGTGCAATTTAGCATTTTAACATTTCTCCCAAGAAATACAAGCTAAAAAAACAATCCACGTTAGAAAGCTTAACCTGTCCAATACAGGGCTACTGTTGGCTACTTTGCTCTAGCTTTTATAGTTTCAGAGGTATAAATGTTGAACATTACTGATGGTATGGTTAATAAATTAATATCATTAATTTGCCACATGCAACCTGTGAGAAGCGTGAGAAAATAAGGTTACTTCCACTGAAACACTGCCACAAGGATAAACTGAAGCCAAAGAACATTAAACAATTTTCTTGGGCTTACAAAATAACCAATTAAAATTCATTTTATCAAATTGTAACCCTCCAAATGCTGTAAATAAAGGAGATGGCCAATGTGATACAATAGTTACCTCAGTTTACAAGCCAGGCCATAAACCATCTGCGTTTCCACCCTAAATCAGCCTCTCCATTTCTCATCCATTAACTACTGCCCATGATATAGTCTCCATATCTACAGATGGCAAGTCCAGAAAACCTGATCTTTACAGGATTCCAACATTTACTTGGGATCTAAACCAGTTTTCGATCATGAGATTTAAAATCAATTTAATATGGAAATTTCATAAAGTAAGCAAAATTATCCTTAAATCCAAAGACAAAGTGATCTTTGTTCAACAATGTTACGCTTACTTGTTAATGTAAATTAAAGCAATGTTGATATTTACTGGAAGTGGTACATTCTGGTTAAGACATGCTGTGTTTCCATAGTTCTTGAGTAGACCACAGCAATGTTGCACATTCAAGTCATGAGGGGGATGACAAAACCACATCCAAGATCTGCTACAAACTTAATCATAAAGCTGTTTGCAAACTTTGATCACTTGGTTGTTTTAGCACAGCTGGTGTTGCACAAAGATAGAGCTTGTTCTGTAGTAAATAGGGCAATGAGAATATAAAATATTGAAAAGGTCATTTACCCAACAGACAATTCACACTGGAATCAGCCCCAGTAATTTAATCTCCTGAGAGAAGTGAATAACAAGAAAAATAAAACTTTGCTCCAAACCTTAAAAGTTGATCAGTTAGACCCTACCATACTAGTCTAACATCACATCTGTTGGTCTTCAAGCTTGACCTTAGAGTTCCAATAAATATTGTATATTTGTGATGTTTGTCTTTAACCAAGCTATTCCAAGACAACAGTGTTAGCTAGTTTAAGATTCCATTCCAAATCTCTTCTTTTCTATGGGAACAAAATGTCTTCTTATCTCAAGCCTCACTTCAGATTTGCTAATTTAGTCCTCTTTTTCGAAATCTAAGATTGCAGTTTAAGATAAATAGCCTCGTTACATCATCAATAATCATGCCAGGCCTGGGCCAACAAGAGTTTGGATAGCTCGATCAATGTCATGGTAAAACCTGAAGTAATCCCACATATCAATTTTTATTTAAGCACAGCCAACTTTTATTAGACTCAATAAAGACACTGGGCATTTAATGAGCATCAAGCCTGAAATGCTATTGGGAAGGTTTAAAATACTATGAATCTCCTGACTTAGAACAGCTTATGGAACTTGTTTCCTGCTTTTAGATAGTGGTTGTACAACCTTTTATTCCTCCAATTTTTAAAATTTAGTGGAAAAAAATAACCTGGGACATTATTAAGAAGTTCTTCCCATCTGCATTAGAAGCCAACATAGCCCCATTAAGACAAAACAAATTGAGGACAATGGTTTTGTTAGCTTGCCACAGTTAACCAGTGTATAGATAACCTTGTGAAACTAATCATTTTATCTAGTGCACAACAGTTCTACAACCCTAATTTTATTGTATACATATTTAAGATAATTTTAGAGATGATATCCTTTAAAGGATACAATTGCTGAATATCTATTACTAGTAAATTTAAAATGATACCTGAAACTTGTTTGAGTTAAATAACCACTTGAGAGCTTCCCTAAAAGAGGTGAATTCAGAAGCAAGGTTTTCTTCATCAGCATCTACTAGATTATCATGGTCTTCCTCTTCTTGCCACTTTTGGTAGTCATCACCCACAGTGGTGAAGTATTTTAGGTACTTTGCCATGGTGGAGTCCTTTAACAGCAATTTCAGTCCTATTAAACTAGGAGATAAAGGATTCAAAATTTGTGAACAAGTTTCCAGAGATTGTCAAAAAAAATTCAGGAGCAATTCTCATTTGAGTTCATATGGGGTTTAAATAGAATACCTGGACTCATGATGGTTATATTAGTTTAATTAAAAACAATGGCACTGAGCAATTGGTGTCCACTTTGCAACCTCTAATCTTTCCAAAGCCAATTCCAAAGTGTAAAAAAACCTATCCTAAAAAAAAAATCACATCCTAAATAGGGAGATATGTAATATGCTAAAAATTGGATGTTTGTGTAATAGAAATAATTTAACTTTTAGTTAATTCTGTGAGGTGCAAAGATTGCTTCAATCTCCTCTCCCACCCCACCTGATGGCTGCACAGAGAAGAGGAATTTGTGGTTTGGTGAATCATGTGTGCAAACCACCATCCTAAGTGTTGCACATTAATCCAATAATGAAGATCTAAAGATGCAATGCCTCGGTGAGTTTATTCGGTGAACAGCTATACTACTACAAACTAGGGAGGGACCCCTTTAATCACATCTTAGTTTGATGTTTGTAAGGTTCCTTTAAAGTTTTTCCTTGATTTTACAGCTGACCTGACTTAGGGGCTGTGCTTGATTTCTCCCTTGTTATTGTTAATTTAGTTAATTGTTTTGACTCTACAAGAGTTACAAACTAGGGAGGCCCCCATTAGGACTGTGTTGGCTGACTTCAGGGAGAGTGACGTAAGGTTTGCTACAATTAGCCTTAGAGTTCTGGATTAGGAACGCACAATCACCAAAGGTTCCTACTCCTGATAGCATCTGACTCACGCAGGGAATGAGGACATATGGATGGGGATCAGCACCCAACCCAAATTTACAATTACATAGCCTGACAATACTCATTCTGAAGGATCAGAAATGAATAATAAACACCTTGGAAAAGTACTAGGGAGTGATTAGCACCTATTGGAATTTACACATTTTGGAGAACAGGGGAAGAGAGCAAATGGGTAGGAAAATAAAATGACATTTAACATGTATAGTAAATTCTGAGGGAAACTAGGTAAAAGTACAAGTTCAACTATTGCTGTATAGAAGCAGCATGAAATTATCATTCAGCAGTTAACCTACAACCAGGGGCTCTCTATACGGCTGCCAGTCGACCATTTGGAGATGGCTTCTCATTCCCTGAATGAGGCTGTTTTACAATCA